>NW_026864518.1:0-34974 GCF_026571515.1 Ruditapes philippinarum | reverse complement strand
AAAAGCCTACCCGGGGGTTTAAACTAGCCCCGCTCCGGGGGCCTAAATACAGGTGAGCGACCTCAGGGCCATCATGGCCCTCTTGTTGACTGTCTGAACTTTTTCATGGATTTTAAAATAGATTTGATATTTCGTGAATTCCTACAAAGTCCAGGCTCTTGTTTTACTGCAAAGCATTAAGAATAATTAAACCTGCTGGCCTACTGTACCTAGGAGCTCTTTTTGCAACACCTTGTTTAACCCATTACCCCATGAGCATTTTGTGAAAAATGGCTGTTTTCATTGAAAAGTCTCCCATTACAAGTTCAAGTTGCTATAAAACTATAAAAACTGCTTCAATACTAATCAAACTTGGCACAAATGTTGACTGGACCATTGCCTTTGTAACAACATGCTCAGTCTTAAATTTTCTGTTACCATGGCAACTAGGGGACATCTTCAAAATTGCCAAAAAAATCACTATTTTTGCGTTAGATTTTTTCCATCAAAATTGATTTAAAGTGCTGCCACTTCTCAATGAATTTTGAGATAGAGTCAAAGGCTTTTTTCAGGCATTGGTTACACGTTACCTTATGATCAACCTGGGGTCAATTTTTAGCCTCTCACAAGTCCAAAATTTTCTTGGCAGATGAGGGTGGTCTCCGCCCCCTTCAAACCCGCAAACAGAAGGGGGGGCACATCCCGGCCTTCTGGCAACCCCCTAGTGTAATCTTTTGGATGGGGGAAGGCCCCGAAAAAGTGGTCAATTTTTTAAACAACATTTCTCAAACAAAAACAAGTGGAGGCCTAAATAAGGCATTTTTTCACCATTTGAGAAAGCAAAAAGGGGGGGGGGTGAAAAAGGCGTAAATATCTGGTAATGGGTTAAACTTTGTCATTTTTAGCTCACCTGTCACAAAGTGATATGGTGCGCTTTTGTGATCGCTTTTCGTCCGGCTGTCCGGCTTCAGGCCGTCCGTAAATTTTTACCTTAAACAACATCTGCTCATAAACCAATTTCATCCAAACTCCACAGGAATGTTCCTTAGGTAGTCAATTTTAAAAATTGTTCAAAGAATTTAATTCCAAGCAGAACTCTGGTTGCCATGGCAAACGAAAGAAAAAAACTTAAAATATCTTCTTTCAGTAAACTGTAAGAGCTAGAGCTTAAATATTTGGCATGAAACATCATCTAGTCAGTGTCTACCAAGTTTGTTCAAATAAGAGCCCTGGGGGTCAAAATTGGCCCTGCCCCGGAGGGTCATTGATTTTCCTTATTTGTATATAGTAAAAACTTAAAAATCTTCTTTTAAAAGCCCCAAATAGCTAGAGCTTAGATATTAAGCATGAAAAATCTTCTAGTGGGTGTCTACCAAGTTTGTTCAAATAAGAGCCCTGGGGTCAAAATTGGCCCCGTCCCAGGGGGTTATTGTTTTTCCCTTTATGTATATATTAAAAATTTTAAAAAATCTTCTTTTAAAAAACCCTAAGAGCTAGAGCTAAGATCTTTAGCATGAAATATCTTCTAATGGTAATATACCATTTTTGTTCAAATAAGGGCCCTGGGGGTTAAATTGGCCCCGCCCCAGGAATCATTGATTTTCCTTATATGTATATAGTAAAAACTTAAAAAAATTTCTTTAAAAAAAACCCCCAAAGAAGTTTGAAAAATTTTTAAAAATTTTAAGTAATTAACTACTTCTAGGTTTAGTGAAATTAAAAACCCGTTTTTTCCCAAAAAAAAAGCCCGGGGAAAAAATTGGGAAAACCCCGGGGGGGGGAAAATGGGGGTTGGGGTTTTAAAAATTTTTTTTCCCTAATTTAAAATCTCTTTGGTAAAAATTAAAAAATTTTCCCTTTTTTAAAATTTTTAATATTTTTTTTAAATTTTTAATTATGCTTTTTAAAACTTTTGTTCTTCTTCCTTATTTACAAGTATTTAGAAAATGAATTTTAAAAATTTAGCATACATGTAAAAAAATTTAAAATTTTTTTATTGGGATTAAAATTTATATTAAATTTTCTTTAATTTTTGAAAATCAAACTTAATTTTTGTTGAAGAAAAACAGAGGGAAAAAAGTTTATGCTGCTTTAGCTTTACGATATGCAGAACATTTACTGATGCCTCTTGTTGATGAGAAGAAATATGTGATAGATACATACCCGGAACTACAGTCAGTAGAATGTTGTGATGTAGAACACCCTTTATCTGGAAAGTGTGGAGATACTTCATTTGGTAGGTGTTGAAGTTTGGTATGCGGCATACATGGGTCATGTTAATTCACAGTTTCCTTAACCTGCTTACATGTATATGGTAGTGGTTTTGACCAAACTTCACAGGCATAGACCTAATGCTGCACTTGCTTCTATAAAAGTTATACTTTATGGTTCCAGTCTGATGGTCACACAAGCTTAGGCTTTAACCTGCTGAATATATATAATTGGTGTTCAGTTTCCAACATTGCACCTGTTTATTAGCAATTTTAGGGATGTCAAGGTGAAAATTGAAAGTTGATCAACCAATAGTAAACAACCTGGTTAGACTTACCAGTCTTGGTCTTTGATGGCAAACGCTTATTACTTTTAGATCTAGCAGGGTAAATGTTAAAAGTGAAATATTTAAAAGTCTCCTACTCTAATATTACATTGTCCAGAGAATAAAAATTTGGTTTGTAGCAATTTAAACATTACTTTATGGTTCTCTAAACTTCTATAAACATTCTACGAGATAAATGAGATTTATATGTCAAATAATTCTATGTGTGTGTAACTACATGTCCTAGACTTAAGATGTTTCAAGATATTTGCATTTAGCATTGCCTAGTGATAAATCATATCATGGGGTAAAATTGGCACTATTACTGATTAACTTTTAGCTCTACTATAAGAAGAATGGTAAGGATAATTCCTACTCACCTGTACGTCATTCTTGGAAAAGTTTTATGTTAGAATATCATATCGCATCATCTTCACACACATATTTGAAAATATAATATGAGTTCACCATCCAAGGCCCATAACTCTAGCATGCATTTTGACAACAGAATTATGACACCTTGTAAACTTTACAAAGACTTGATATTGGAAAACATTTTTAAATACCAAATGACATTGAGATATACAATGTCATGCTGCTTTTCTAAGTGACCTCTGCAAAGAATCTTAGGTGTATGATCCAAGGCCATCATTACCACTGATTCCATGCAAGGAAATATAAATGATTTAACAGGTATTCTTAGAATGAAATAATACTTTAAACTTTATTGTTTTAGGTTTACAGGATGGATGGCATGGAAATGTGTATAAGTGAGGCTGAAGATAGGGTACCTGTCTTTATTGCAGAGTCAACTGACGATGATGTTTCAATGTCTTATATTGAAGAAAAATCATATGAAAAATCATCTGGTGATGCATACGCTCAGATGATAGCGAAAACATTTGTTTTTTCATTTTTACAACATAAACAGAATTCGGGAAAATTGCGAAATTCTTTGATTCCTAGTATAGGAATAATTGGTGAAAAGTTCATTAGGTTTTTGTATGACTGTGAGAATGATGTTCTCCTTGGAAGTTGTGTATTAAGCCTGTTTTGTATTGATGTAAGGAGTGTAGTTTTTCTCTGGTTAGTTCTAAATTACAGATTGTTTTGCAGTGGTCTGATTGATGATTTTAAAAGTTTTAAGTCAGAGTTTCACACATTAATTGGTGATGAATACCTTGGGCGATACAGAAATGAAGTGACCATGCCGTGTCATGAAAAATCCAGTCGAAAAAGAGTTTATGACCCAAGCATATCTGAAAATCCTCCAGCAGTCAGAAAGAGGGTAAATAGAGCCCAATATCCTGTAATTCCAGCATTGAAAATTTATGGGGAAGATTGCAGTTAATAAATTACAGTAGTAGATGATGTGAAAAAAACTCACTGCTGATAGTTGTTTTTTTTTCCAACTGCTGATGGATTGAGCTAATATTGCTGTTCTGAAAATTTTATATGCCTTAGAATAGGCAACGAAATGTAGATTACTACCATTCACTTGATCTGGCATGGGTAAATATATTCCTTCAAAGCTGAAATTTAAGATTTTCAGTCAGAAACCCCCAAGACTTAGGATTTAGGTATTTTACAAAGTGTCTTCTAAGAGTTCTCCGCTCATTTGGGAAATGTAATTCATTACATGGACCTCAACGACTTTGGTTGTATAAAGTCTAAGTGGGAGTGTGGCATCTGGTCTGTATTGCTTGGAAGAAAGTTATTGTAATATAAATGTAATTCATTCTATTTTTAGCTCAACTATTCGCAGAATAATCGACCTAATGCAGTCACCCATTTGTCGGCATCGGCGTCCCTGTTGTTAAGTTTTAGCTTGTAAACTAGTATCTCCATAAATACTTGTTCTCTGTGATTATTTAACATGATTTGCACAAGTCTTATAACTGTGATTTGCTTTTTTGCATAATTATGCCCTTTTTTATACGCCCGTTTGAAAAACGGGACGTATTACTGGAACGCCCCTGGTGGGCGGGCGGGCGGCGTCCAATTTCGTCCGGAGCATATCTCCTACATGTATGGAGGGATTTTAATGAAACTTCATAGAAATGTTCACCACTATGAGGAGCAGTGTCGCGCACATGAACCAGGTCTCTAGGTCAAAGGTCAAGGTCACACTTAGAGCTCATTGAAAAATGCTTGTCCGGAGCAAAACTTCCACATGTATAGAGGGATTTCAATATTACTTGGCACAAATGTTCACCATTGTGAGGTGGAGTGTCGTGCGCAAGATTCAGGTCCTTGCGGCCAAGGTCAAGGTCACACATAGAGGTCAAAGTTCAGATAAAAATATGAAGATGTGTATATGGACCATTTAGTCATCATTTATTGAGGGATTGTAACACAAATGGTCATTATCAAGACTATGGCTGTGATACATATAATTTAGGTCAATATTTACAAGGTCAAGGTCACTAAAGATGAATGAAATATCCAGATTTTTGTCCGGAGCATATCTCCTACACGCATGGAGGGATTTTAATGAAATTTCATAGAAATGTTCACCATTATGAGAAGCCATGTCACGCACATGAACTAGGTCTCTAGGTCAAAGGTCAAGGTCACACTTAGAGCTCATTGAAAAACGCTTGTCTGGAGCAAAACTTCCACATGCATAGAGGGATTTCAATATAACTTGGCACAAATGTTCACCATTGTGAGGCGGAGTGTCGCGCACCAAAAATTCAGGTCCCTGCAGCCAAGGTCAAGGTCATACATAGAGGTCAAAGTTTAGATAAAATATGAAGATGTGTATAGGGACGATTTAATCATCATTTATTGAAGGGATTGGTAACACAAAATGGTCATTATCATGACTACGGCTGTGACACATGTACTTTAGGTCAATATATGCAAGGTCAAAGGTCACTAAGATGGTGAAAAATCCAGATTTTGTCTGGAGCATATCTCCTACATGTATGGAAGAATTTTTATAATACTTTATGGAAATGTTCACCACCATGATATGTATTGCTACATGCATGATCCAGGTCAAAGGTCAAGGTCACACTTAGAGCTTATTGAAAAAACGCTTGTCCGGAGCAAAACTTCTACATTCATAGGGGGATTTCAATATAACTTGGCACAAATGTTCACCATTGTGAGGCTGAGTGTCGCACGCAAAATTCAGATCCCTGCGACCAAAGTCAAGGTTACACATAGAGGTCAAAGTTCAGATAAAAATTTGAAGATGTGTATAGGGACCATTTAGTCATCATTTATTGATGGATTGTAGCACAAATGGTAACTATCATGACTACAGGTGTGACACATTTAATTTAGGTTAATATTTGCAAGGTCAATGTCACTGGAGATGATTAAATATCCAGATGTTGTCCGGAGCATATTTTCTACATGCATGGAGGAATTTTAATGTTACTTTATAGAATTGTTCACCACTATGAGACGTAGTGCCCTGCACATGAACCAAGTCTCTAGGTCAAAGGTGAAGGTCACAGTTAGAGCTCATAGAACAAGAGCTGTCAGAAGGACAGCGCGCTCGACTTTTTTAGTGCTTGCCTATAAAACAAAACTTTGACAGTTAAGGGCACACAAGACTTTAACTAGGAATTTCTAAGTACAAATCAAGAAACATTTTCACAGAGTTATCTTCTCTTGCTTACAGATAGGTCTCATGATGGCACATAAGAACTCCAACTTCCAAAGTAATATCTCAAATGGTTAAGTCAACAAGTGGACAAGAATGAAAATCTTAACTGAGTTTCTAAGTCAAAAAGGGCCATAATTCAAATAAAATCCTTAACAGAATTACCTTCTCCTGCCCATGTTTTGGGACCATGATGGTAAACAAGTATTCCAACTTTCAAATTAATATCTCAAACAGTTCAGTCAAAAAAGTGGACTGGTACTAAAAAAACTTAACCAAGATTCTAAGTCGATAAAAGGCCTTAATTTTTAAAACAAATCCTTGACAGAGTTACCTTCTCTTGCGTACAGATGGGGGTAATGATGTGAAATAGCATTAAAAGTTTCAAAGCAATATCTCAAAGGGTTAAGGCAATAAGTGGATTTTTACCCATATTCAATGTATTTTTCTAAGTCAAAAAGGGGCAAAATTCTGTCAAAAAACCTTGACAGGAGTTATGTCCTCTTGTCTGTTGATGAAGGTCGTGATGGTAAACAAGTATGGTCAGTTTCAAAGCAATACCTCCAATGGTTTTGAAATAAAGTGAGGTGGTACAAAAAACTTAACCAAGCTCAATACACTTTCTAAGTCAAAAAAAGGGCCATAATTCTGTCAAAAACCTTGACAGAGTTTATGTACTCTTGTCTGTAGATGGAGGGTTATGATGGTGAACAAGTATGGTAAGTTTTCAAAGCCATACTTGTAATACTTCTGAAATCATAAAGTGGGGTGGTACGAAAAACTTAACCAAGGTGTGACGCCAACGCTAACGCCGACGCCGACGCCGGGGCGAGTAGGATAGCTCCTCTTTTCATAGAAAAGTCGAGCTAAAAACGCTTATCTGGAGCAAAACTTCTACATGCATAGAGGGATTTCAATATAATTTGGCACAAATGTTCATTATTGTGAGGCTGAGTGCCGTGCATAAAATTCAGGTCCCTGCGACCAAGGTCAAGGTCACACATCCTGTGCATATCTTCCCTACTGATTTGTTTTAAAGTTCATTTAACAACACAGTGCCAAGAATAAAAACTTGCTTGCTAGATAACACTTATCCATAATGCCCCCATCTCCATCTAAAGCTTTCGTAAACGGGCGTATTTTGTGACAATGGCACCCTTGTTCAACTCTTGGTTTAGTTTTTGCGTGTAATCTAATATCTCCATTACTACTGAAGGGAATGGATTGAAACTTCACACACTTGTTCTCTGTGATTGTCTAACATGATTGGCCCAAGTCCCATAACTCTGATTTGGTTTTTTGCATAATTATGCCATTTTTTCAACTTAGAAATTCTTGGTTAAGTTTTTGTGTGCAAGCTGGTATCTCCATAACTACTGAAGGGAATGGATTGAAACTTCACACACTTGTTCTGTGATAATTTAACATGATTAGCATAAGTCTCATAACTCTGATTAGCTGTTTTGCATATTTATGCCCCTTTTTCAACTTAGAAATTCTTGGTTAAGTTTTTGTGTGCAAGCTAGTAATTACTGAAGGGAATGGATTGAAACTTCACACACTTGTTCTCTGTGATTGTCTAACATGATTGGCACAAGCCTCATAACGAGAATTTGCTTTTTTGCATATTTATGCCCATTTTTCGACTTAGAAATTCTTGCTTAAGTTTTTGCGAGTAAGCTTCCATAACTACTGAAGGGAATGGATAGAAACTTCACACACTTGTTTCCTGTGATTATCTAACATAATTGGCACAAGTCCTATAACTTTAATTTGCTTTTTGCATATTTATAAAAAAAATGCCCCTTTTTCGACTTAAAAATTCTTGGTTTAGTTTTTGCTTGTATGCTGGTATCTCCATAACTACTGAAGGGTTTTTGCCATTTTTGTGACAATTTTATGCATTCATAATAATCAAGCAGTGATTTACTCGATAAAACATCTTAGTAACAAGCCTTTGTACCTATTCAGACAATTTTATGTATACATATAGGTAAGCATTATTATACTCTATGAAACACCCTTGTGACAACTTTTTCGAATAGTCGAGCGTCGCTTTCCTCCGACAGTTCTTGTTAGATGATAAAGTACAGTCACAGAGAAAATAAGTAGATTGTATGGCTCACATTATTTGCTTAAGTTCTTAGCATTTAAATGTATTGTGCTTGTCGAAATTGATGACATTAAATTTAAAATTGAAACTGAAGATAATTGTTCTTTTTCATCATAAAATATTTTCTGTTATTTAAGAACAGATTGTCTACCTTTTGAACAAAACCTTGAAGAAGACCAATAAAAAGCCAGTGGTTGCTATGCAAGTCATTGGTTGTATGAAGAAGTCATTGGTTGCTAAAGAAGTCTATGGTTGCTTTGGAAAATCACAAGTTGCTATGGAAAGTCAATGGTTGCTTTGGAAAGACACTGGTTGCTAGGCAAGTCACTAGTGGCTATGGAAGTCACTGGTTGTTATGGAAAGTTAAAAGTTGATAAAGCAAGTCTTTGGGTGCTAAGGAAGTACATGTATATTGTTGCTGTGGAAAGTCAATAGATGCTATGCGTGTCACTGGTTGCTATGGAAAGTGACTGTTGCTATGAAATTAAATGGTTGCTATGAAAAGTCAATGGTTGCAATATTGATCAATTGTTGCTATGGAAAACAGTGGTTGCTATGCATTTCAATGGTTGCTATGGAAATAAACGGTTGCTATGGAAAGACAAAGGTTGCTATGAAGAGTAAATGGCTGCTATTGAAAGTCGGTGGTTTTTATGTGTGTCACTGGTTGCTATGGAAAGTCACTTGTTGCTATGGAAATAAGCGGTTGCTATGGAAAGTCAATGGTTGCAATATTGGTCATTGCTTGCTACGGAAAGTCACTGTTGTTATGGAAAGAGAAAGGTTACTATGAAAAGTGAAGGTCAATGGTTGATATGGTTAGTCTTTGGGTGCTAAGAAGGTGTATTGTTGTTATTGAAAGTAAATGGTTGCTATGGAAAGTAAATGGTTGCTATAGAAAGTTTATGGTTGCTTTGAAAATCAGTAGTTGCTATGGAAAGTGAATGGGTGCAATATTGGTCACTGTTTGCTATGGAAAGTCAATCAATGGTTGATATTGCAAGTCTTTGGGTGCTTAGGAAGTCCAATGTTGCTATGGAAAGTCAGTGGTTGCTATGGAAAGTCACTGGTTGCTATTGAAAAAAATGGTTGCTATGGAAAGTCAATGATTGCAATAATGGTCACTGCTTGCTACTGAAAGTCAATGGTTGCTATGGGATGTCAATGGTTGATATGGCAAGTCTTTGGGTGCTAAGGATGTATTTTTTTGCTATGGAAAGTCAGTGGTTACTATGCGTGTCACTGGTTGCTATTGAAATAAATGGTTGCTATGGAAAGTCCATGTTGCAATATTGGTCACAAGTTGCTATGGAAAATCACTGGTTGCTATGGAAAAAGGTTGTTATGGCAATGCTTTGAGTGCTAAGGAAGTCTATGGTTGCTACGGAAAGTCAGTGGTTGCTATGCAGGACACTATATGCTATGGAAAGTCAATGGTTTGCTATGGAATATAATATGGAAAGTCACTGGTTGCTATGAAATGTCAATGATTGCTATAGAAAGAAAGTGGTTGCAGTGAAAGTCAACAATTGCTATGGGGTCAGTGGTTGCAATATTGGTCATTGGTTGCGATGGAAAGTCAATGGTTGCCGTGAGAGAAACTAGTTGCTTTTGAAAATCACTGGTTGCTACAGAGGTCTATGGTTGCCATGGAAAGTAAATGGTTGCTATGTTAGTCACTGGTTGCTATGGAAAGTCAATGATAGCTTTGAAAGTCATTGGTTACTATGAAAAGTCACTTTTGCTAATTTGTTGTTTTTACGGATAGTTTGGAACCAGAGCAGAAGCACCAACATTTACGGAGTAGAGGCAACATAATTATAGGGATCACTTCTCTGTTGTCTGTCCGTTCGTCTGTCTGTCCGTCCATAACACTTTCATATCTGCTTTATAACTTTTAAACTGCTGAAATTGAATGGGTTGCTATCCCAAAGGTCAAGGTCTCACTTAAGGTCAAGTGTTAAAAAGTGTACATTTTGTGTCAACTTCATAACTTTAAATAAACGACTGAATTTTTTTAAAAATAACATGGCACATGAGACAATGTGCAGAGCACATTTGATATAAAAGGGTTGTTACCCCCAAAGTCAAGGTCACATTTAAAGATCAAGTATTAAAACTTAACAATTTGTGTCCGCTTCATAACTTTTAAACCACTGAAACTTTTTTGAAAATTGGAATTGGAAACAGTTGTATTTTAACAAAAGAAAAATATTATCTCTTTCCAAGAGATTTCCACAAAATAGGCACTGTCTTTCCATGTTCAAAGCAAAATAGAATAAATTGATTGGCCATTTTCAGACGGCTTCTGATTGGTTGATGCAGCAAGTCGCATGTATTTCAACACGTCACAGTTTTCAAAATAGGAAAAAAAACATCTGAAACAACATTTATGGTTTAATTTAAAAATTATCTATCAGTCAGTTACATATTACATATACAATCCTTTGTGCTATATACATTTAGATTATAGACATTAAAATAAATATTAAATTTTGTGATTTTTGTGCAGGTCTGTACCCTGACCCAATCTATATCCATCACTTACTTTCGAAATCACTTAACTAGAGCTTACCTATAGTTTTTACACTTTGATTCATGATATTGGGTTGCTGGATCTTTGTTGTGCATTAATATCCACAGAAGCACAAGGGTATTTTTACTTTGCGGAATGGAACGAAATGAAACACAACAAACATTGGAACCCCACACAGGGCACAGCATTTTTTTTACTATCATGTGTTTCCTAAATGAATGGTTCACACTTTTTGCAGTTATTAAATATTTATTATTTATAAAAACGGAAAAACGACAAGAAAAAATATGAGTCGACAATCTAAATATTTTTTCGGCAATATCAGACCTCTTTTATATCAGACACTCCTTATAAATAATTAAACTTCTAAAAAATATTAATAATCATCGTAAATAAATTGAATTTAAAACGTGTTTGTTAAATATGATTTGAAATTACATGCACTAATTAGTCTGAAAACACTATCACAGTCTGTCCATCTATCCTTTATTTTTTAAATATTAACCTATATCGTCCATGTTTTAGACATGGTTGTAAAAAGGCGCTCATTATGAATAAAGTAAACAAAAACGATATATTCAGGATTTTAGGTTTGACACCTTTAACAAAGTTGTCAGAAGGTAAACTATAATTTGTTGAATTATATAAAGTATATATAATGTCACTTTCTTACCTGTTTTAAAAAAATCACATAAAAGTCCTATTTGCAATATGATTTCGCGATGTGTGATAGAATAACTTTGACATGATTTGTAAATTTGTTATATAAAAATGAGTTCTATTAACTGTTTAACTCTTTCTTTTGCTTCTCTTCAAGTATGCTCACTTTTTGATCTGAAATAATATAATGTTAGGAATATCTTCTGACTTCATGATTTATTTAAAATGAATTTTAGCATTCTGTTGGAGAGATAACTCTGACGCATAGATAACCCCGACACTTGATAAATATAAGTTTTATAGCTTTGTTTTTCAACAAAAAAAGCATATGGTCACCTAGTAGTATAGGAGCAGGACAGAATTTGATGATTTTTTGTAGGTTGGTAAACTTTTAAATGTTTTTCAATTAACCGAAACTTTTCGTTGGCAAAACTGCTTCAAAACGTTCCTTTTACTAAATTAAGTCAAGTCAAGTCAAGTAAATTTTATTTATAAGTCGGATACATCAACAATAAACATAAGCTCTGATGAGCTTTTTACACCGACTACAATAATATAAAACACATGTTTAAGATATGATAAATGACGAAAATGGTTATGATAAAATAAGACAAATAGCATTGCATTAACAACATGAGTAGACAAACAACACTATACTAGCATTCATCAGTAGCATACAAACGTAAGAGGTAATACATATTAGATCTAATAAAAAAAAACATTAATATACATACTAAAGGTTAAGATCACACATCACAGCTTATATAAAACACACAAACATTTAAGCAGAGGAACATCAGGCATACATGCACACAATAAAATGCATAGACAAACCAACTTATAAAAAGAGCAAATTATATATAAATAAATAAAACATGGTTAGGACTACAGACTTCCCGAAAGTTAAAAAAAACTGTCAGACATTCGGTCTGACAAACCATGAAAACCTGTCGGACCGAAACGAAATCTGTCAGACCAAATAAAATTGATCAAAATCAAAGAAAAGCTTGTGTTTGTATTTCTAAGACACTTTTTGTTTTTAATTTTTTCACCGTAAAAATCGGCACATTCCGTACAGTGCATTTTGGATTTTTCATCTCCTCCCTGTTATACACCAACGATTCATGGTCCTGCTTCCATTTTTCATTAAATTTTGTCTCAGGCCTATTCTTTTCATCCTTTTATTGCTGTTCTGCGCGCTCCTCTGACGTAGATTTTCGTTTTTCCCAGGTTTGGCAGCTTTAGCGACGCCATTTCCTATACATATGGCTTGGATAAAAGCCGGACATTCGGACCGATCCAGATTAAAAAATCGTCGGACCTGATCAAAAATTATCGGACATGTCCGTCGGACCGACGTATTTCGGGAAGTCTGGGACTAAGCAATAGAATGACAAGGTTAAAATATGCATAATGAACATCAATCCTGACATTAACATACACACAAACATTCAAGTTATACATGTATATAAAAGATGATACATAGCACATAGAAAATAGAAATAAATCTATTACAATAAAAGCACACAAAAGCATAGCACATAAAAATAGAAATAAATCTATCACATTAAAAGCACACAAAAGCAGCTCATATAAGATAATTAGAACAAGCACAGTGATAAAACAAATGCAAAGCAAAAGTAACTAAAAACTTGAAACATCCAGCATGTCGCTGCCAACATTTTGGTTTTTTTCTTTTTTGATGATGTACATGCGTTATGTGGTATTACATGAAGTACAGGAGCAGTTCTCCCCTTGCCAAGTATTTATCAATGATCTAAAATGGTTAAAAGATGAAGTTTGTCTAAAATTATCTGGAAGTTGATTCCAAAGTTTGGCAGCGGCATACCGGAAAGATTTCTTACCATATCTGTCAGTTCTTGGTAAAGGTACCTCAACAATATTGGTGTGTCTAAAATTATATTTCGAATGCTTAAGATGTAGTAAATCATTTAAATAAACAGGAGACATATTATTTAGAATTTTGTATGTTTCTAAAGCAATTGCTCTTAATCTCCTAACTTTCAAAGAAATAAGGCCAGACTTCTCAAGTAGTTGATCATAGTTACTGTTAAAATCATCATAAATAAATCTCAAAGCTCTTTCCTGAATTTTTTCTATTTTCCTAGTGTTTGATTCATTGGTAAAATGCCAAGTAAGAGGACAATAATTAAAGTTTGACATGACAAAAGAGTAGTATATTGTGAGTCTGCTTAACCTATTAAGATGTTTACCAATTCTCTTTAGTACATTCAGTTGTTTAGAGGCTTTCCTACATATATTTGACACATGTGAATTAAAATTTAACATAAAATCTAAGTTTACACCAAGCAGCTTTACTTATGAGGTAGTTAGAAATGTATTGTCCAGAGGTCACTGACTTGGGAAATATTTTTGAAAACTTGTTTTTACATCAACAACAAATAGATAAAACATATGAGATGTAAAAATAAATTAATGATGCTGATTTTCTTGTCATTTTTTACTTAAAGATTTAAGTGTCGACTTTATCTACTGTTGAGGGGTAAAAAGACCATGTTTTGTATACCCCATTCAGGACCTTAAAGAAGTACCAATTCTCAATTCTTCAAAAAAAAAAAAAAAATTCTCATGTTCATACATAATTTTTCAAGTGTAATGTAAAGTCTTTGAACTGAACTTTATTTAGGTGTTTCAATATTTAAAATATACAGGAAGATAATTAAGATATTACAAAAAGTATGTGATTTAGTGTCGGAGTTATCTCTCCGACCAGTATAGATTACTATGCTAGTCATCATCAGAATTGATTGTTAAGCAGCATGATGTAGATGTGATATGAGGACTATGAATTATTTCAATGAAATTGTGTCATTTTTTGCTCGACTATACGAAGTATATGGAGAGCTGTCCTACTCGCCCCGGCGTCGGCGTCCACTTCCAGATTTTAGATTAAAGTTTTGGTGCAGTAAAATATTTTTCACTATAACTTTGTCATTTCTTAAGGTATCAACTTCAAACTTCAAATATATGTTCCTTATCATCAACCACATCTTATGTGACAAGGTTCATAACTCTAGCACCAATATTTTCAGATTTATCTCCCCTTGAACTTAGAATTTTCTTTAAAAAATACTATTTTTTACTGTTACTTCTTTATTTCTTAAGGGATCAACCTCATACTTCAAATATATGTACCTTATCATCATCCCCATCTTATGTGACAAGGTTCATAACTCTAGCACCAATATTTTCAGATTTATCTCCCTTTGAACTTAGAATTTTCCATAAAAAATATTATTTTTTACTGTTACTTATTTATTTCTAAAGGGATCAACTTCATACTTCAAATATATTTACGTTATCATCATCATCCACATCTTATGTGACAAGGTTCATAACTCTAGCACCAATATTGCAAGAATTATCTCCCCATAAACTTAGATTTTTTTACTAGAAAAATGTTATTTTTTATTATAGCTTTTTTTTTTTTAAATTTAAGGTATCTACCCCTAACTTCAAATACTTATTCCTTATCATCAATTACATTTTATGTGACAATGTTCATAACTCTTGAAGCAATATTTACAGATTTATCTCTCTTTGAACTTAGGATTTTCTTTAAGAAATATAATAACTTCTTTACTTTTTCAAACTTCAAATATATATTTCTTATCATTACACAAATGTTGTGTGGCAAGGTGCATAACTCTAGCATGACTATTTCTAGAATTATTCCCCTTGATCTTGGAATTTATGTTAACAAATGTTATTTTTTTACTATAACTTCTTAATACATAATTATACATAATTGATTTTTCTTTCATAGTTTTGTCCTCCTTACTGCGTCCAGTATTTTATTAGTCGAGCTTCGCTGTCTCCTGTGACAGCGCTTGTTTTCCATCTACTGACAGTAATTTTGTATTTTAGTATACATATGTCCAGTTTGTGAATGTTAAGGGAGCTGGGATTTTCAAATATGTACTGAGAATAAATTATGTAAATGTATTATAGTTTTGCATGTCAGTAGCAGTGTACCTGTCTATTCTAGGAGTGGGGATGGGGGGATTCACTCATATTTTTTAGTATTCCCCCTTATTTTTTCAGAGGCAGGGGGAGGGGGGATATTTACATAGAGAAAGAAGGAAAAAAATCAACTACATTTATAAGTTCTCACCTATCAATAAAAGTCCACCGTTTTTCGAATCCTTAGACCTAGAATAGACACTGCAGTAGTTGAAATCATGGAAATGCCAGTTGACTACCTCATATTGCCAAATAAACATTTGATCACTTGCAAAAATCTGCAAGTAGAAAATCTTGCTAAATTCTAACCCTGGACATGTACATTGTAGTTGACAATTAAAAATCACCTACTTACTGATCCTTTATTTATGGGACTGTGATCAGAAACAAGCCTTTATTTTTTGAACTTGTAATTTTTAATATGTTATTACAAATTGCAGAATGGGTGACATCTGTATTTGACTCAAACTTCGTAGATGCTGAAGATATTGATGAAGAAGTATTTCAAGATACAGATCATAGTACGCTGGTTGATGCATTAAAGAGTCTTTTACCATGTCTTGACCTCTGGATTGAAAACGAATCAGAGGAATGTAAGTATTTTTCTGTCTGAAAGAGTAAACCCTGTAATCAGGGTGTTTGGTTTACAGAATTTATTTTAGTTAGATTGTGTAGGAAGCTATAAGCTTATAGACACATTTTCGAATCTGTTCCTTGAACCAACCTGAACCAGTACTGCGTAATGAGTGTAAAGTTTCTAGCTCATGGAAACAATGACCTGCCCCTGATGGGGTATGAACCCGTGCAGCTAGCAATCATTATATTACTAGTCCGACATGTAAACCGCTTGGCCATGCCGCCACAACCTGGAGTCAAAGCAGGGTGTTTTAAGGCATATTTAACAGCCTATATATATTCATATTGTCTATTTTAAAGCTTTTTTTTCAATATTCTTAACAAAATTTCCCAATTCAAACAGTTGTGCTTAAGATGTATACTGTTTTTCTCTAGGCTTTTTCTTATTAGAAGAGAAAATGTCATTATTTAATGCTTTATATTACCTGTATGACAGTATCTAATATAAGTCATTTAAACCATGAATTTAAAGAACAATTTTACATAACTCATATTTATCATTATGCTCAATAAATGCAGTTTTATAATTTAAGGTTTGTGGGTATCATATTTATCATTATGCTCAATAAATGCAGTTTTATAATTTAAGGTTTGTGGGTATGCCTGACTGAGAATGATATATCATTGAAGGCAATTGTAGTGTTTTTGGCTCACCTGATTATTGTTGGTCACAAGGTAACTATAAACTCTTGTAATATTTGTTGTTTTCTTGCATTTAGACCTCTTGATATTAAATAGTTATTATTCATTATAAAATGATAATTTTTGTATTGAATGTATGGTCCACCTGCTAATATCTCAAAGGGGATAGCATTGGATTTGTAAACGGCGGGTCACTCAGTGGTGAGATCCTTTGGCAAAACGATACAGTTTACCAGTTAATTAGAATCTATATACAGTGAAGTTAATATCAATTATGGATCTCAGAGAACATTAACTCTTAAATAACTCTTGCATGGATTTTTAGCTCACCTTGCACAAAGTGCAGGTGAGCTTTTAGGATGGCCAACCAAATGGCGTCCGTCGTCAGTCGTCCGTCAACATTTTAAATATTCTAAGGACATCTTCTATGATACCGCAAGGCCAATGTTAATGAAACTTGGCAGGAATACTCTTTGTATGAAGCTCTATCAAGATTGTTCAAAGAATTCCATTTCATGCAGAACTCTGGTTGCCATGGCAACCGAAAGAAAAATCTTTAAATATCTTCTTTTAAAGAACCGTAAGAGCTAGAGCTTAGATATTTGGCATGAAACATCTTCTAATGAGTGTCTACCAAGTTTGTTCAAATAAAAGCCCTAGGGTCAAAATTGGCCCGGCCCCAGGGGGTCATTGATTTTCCCTATATGCATATAGTAAAAACTTAAAAAATCTTCTTTTAAAGAACCCAAAGAGCTAGAGCTAAGATATTTGGCATGAAACATCTTCTAGTGAGTGTCTACCAAGTTTGTTCAAATAAAAGCCCTGGGGTCAAAATTGGCCCCGGCCCGGGGGGTCATTGATTTTCCCTATATGCATAAAGTAAAAACTTAAAAAATCTTCTTTTAAAGAACTGTAAAAGCTAGAGCTTAGATATTTGGCATGAAACATCTTCTAGTGAATGTCTACCAAGTTTGTTCAAATAAAAGCCCTGGGGTCAAAATTGGCCCCGCCCCAGGGGGTCATTGATTTTCCCTATATGCATATAGTAAAAACTTAAAAAATCTTCTTTTAAAGAACCCAAAGAGCTAGAGCTAAGATATTTAGCATGAAACATCTTCTAATGAGTGTCTACCAAGTTTGTTCAAATAAAAGCCCTGGGGTCAAAATTGGCCCTGCCCCAGGGGGTCATTGATTTTCCCTATATGCATATAGTAAAAACTTAAAAAATATTCTTTTAAAGAACCCAAAGAGCTAGAGCTTAGATATTTGGCATGAAACATCTTCTAATGAGTGTCTACCAAGTTTGTTCAAATAAAAGCCCTGGGGTCAAAATTGGCCCCGCCCCAGGGGGTCATTGATTTTCCCTATATGCATATAGTAAAAACTTAAAAAATCTTCTTTTAAAGAACCCAAAGAGCTAGAGCTAAGATATTTAGCATGAAACATCTTCTAATGAGTGTCTACCAAGTTTGTTCAAATAAAAGCCCTGGGGTCAAAATTGGCCCTGCCCCAGGGGGTCATTGATTTTCCCAATATGCATATAGTAAAAACTTAAAAAATCTTCTTTTAAAGAACTCAAAGAGCTAGAGCTAAGATATTTAGCATCAAACATGTTCTAATGGGTGTCTACCAAGTATGTTCAAATAAAAGCCCTGGGGTCAAAACTGGCCCCGCCCCGGGGGTCATTGATTTTCCTTATATGTGTATAGCAAAAACTTAAAAATCTTCGTTGAAAAATCCCAAATAGTTTGAGTTTAGATGTTATACATGAAACATTTTTAAGTAAATATCTACAAAGTTTGTTCAAATAAAAGCCCGGGGGTCAAAACTGGCCCTGCCCCAGAGGTGTCATTGTTTTTAACTATATGTGTGTATTAAAAACTTAAAAAATCTTCTTTTAAAAAACCCAATGAGCTAGAACTTAGATGTTTAGCATGAAACATCTTCTTATGGGTGTCTACCAAGTCTGTTCAAATAAAAGCCCTTGGGTAAAAATTGGCCCGGGGGGGGGGGCTATATACATGTGAGCGACCTCAGGGCCATCATGGCCCTCTTGTTACAATTACAGTTTGTCTTTACACTAAAAGTTAAAAAACATAGTTTGGTTTTATAGAAAAAGTGTACTTGCATTTACAGAAATCAGCAGATGTATCACAGAAAGAGTTGGGTATCCTAGCAGGACGTACATATTGTAAACTGTCACAAGTACAGGGAAGCTGGTCCTACTTCATATTTCAACTTGAAGTCTATCAGAAAACTATAGATTACCTCAAACAGTTTATTGTCCTTGGTAACCAATTTATTATTTTATAATATTGGCTATGTATTTCCATATTAATATTTTTATATTATTGATGTAACTGATATCATAATTTTATAAAATAAATGTTGATTTTTTAGTTTGATAGATCAGTAATGAAACAGTCGCATATAATTGACAAATATTTCCACATGTGAAATGCTTATAATTATATGCATTGCCTTTTTGTAAATATATAAGCTCAGGGCTCGACATTAACGGTTGTCCGACTGCCCGGGACAACTAAAAGTTTGGTCCGTGCTAGTTATTTTGCAAAGCACTTGTCCGACAGGGCAAGTGAAAATAAAGAACGCCATTGACAAAATGCATGAACAAAATTAATAGAAACAAACATCTTTTCATTTATAGACATCTGTAAAACAAAAAAAAACCATGAATCATTATCAATACTGTGAATACACTACCGTCATGTATATTTGTTGATATAGGAAACGGAAGCAAAAATATGAGCATGCGCCGCGGTAAGGTAATTCCCCGTTCTAATAATAGACTATATTTTATTTTGTACAAGGTAATTTCCAGTCATGCTGTCGTTTTGATGCGTGCATGTTAAGATATCATTAAAAATATGTAAATAATCGTATTGATCTTTAAATATAATTGTTAAATAAAGATTTTGCATTAAAAATGATTTATTTTTTAGCTCACCTGTCACAAAGTGACAGGGTGAGCTTTTGTGATCGCTTTTCGTCCGGCGTCCGTCCGTCGTCCGTCCGTAAACTTTTGCTTTAAATGACATCTCCTCATAAACCACTGAGCCAATTTCATCCAAACTTCACAGGAATGTTCCTTTGGTGGTCACCTTTAAAAATTGTTCAAAGAATTTAATTCTATGCAGAACTCTGGTTGCCATGGCAACCGAAAGAAAAATCTTTAAATATCTTCTTTTAAACAACCCAAAGAGCTAGAGCTTAGATATTTGGCATGAAACATCTTCTAGTAAGCGTCTACCAAGTTTGTTAAAATAAAAGCCCTGGGGTCAAAATTGGCCCCGCCCCAGGGGGTCATTGATTTTCCCTATATGCATATAGTAAAAACTTAAAAAATCTTCTTTTAAAGAACCATAAGAGCTAGAGCTTAGATATTTGGCATGAAACATCTTCTAGTGAGTGTCTACCAAGTTTGTTCAAATAAAAGCCCTGGGGTCAAAATTGGCCCCGCCCCAGGGGGTCATTGATTTTCCCTATATGCATATAGTAAAAACTTAAAAAATCTTCTTTTAAAGAACCCAAAGAGCTTGAGCTAAGATATTAAGCATGAAACATCTTGTAGTGAGTGTCTACCAAGTTTGTTCAAATTAAAGCCCTGGGGTCAAAATTGGCCCCACCCCGGGGGGTCATTGATTTTCCCTATATGCATATAGTAAAAACTTAAAAAATCTTCTTTTAAAGAACCCAAAGAGCTAGAGCTTAGATATTTGGCATGAAACATCTTCTAGTGAATGTCTATCAAGTTTGTTCAAATTAAAACCCTTGGGTAAAAATTGACCCCGCTCCAGGGGGTCATTGATTTTCCCTATATGCATATAGTAAAAACTTAAAAAATCTTCTTTTAAAGAACCCAAAGAGCTAGAGCTAAGATATTTGGCATGAAACATCTTCTAGTGAATGTCTACCAAGTTTGTTCAAATAAAAGCCCTGGGGTCAAAATTGGCCCCGCCCCAGGGGGTCATTGATTTTCCCTATATGCATATAGTAAAAACTTAAAAAATCTTCTTTTAAAGAACCCAAAGAGCTAGAGCTAAGATATTTGGCATGAAACATCTTCTAGTGAATGTCTACCAAGTTTGTTCAAATGAAAGCCCTTGGGTCAAAATTGACCCCGCCCCAGGGGGTCATAGATTTTCCCTATATGCATGTAGTAAAAACTTAAAAAATCTTCTTTTAAAGAACCCAAAGAGCTAGAGCTAAGATATTTAGCATGAAACATCTTCTTATAAGTGTCTACCAAGTTTGTTCAAATAAAAGCCCTGGGGTCAAAATTGGCCCCGCCCCAGGGGGTCATTGATTTTTTTCTATATGCATATAGTATAAACTTAAAAAATCTTCTTTTAAAGAACTCAAAGAGCTGAGAGCTAAGATATTTAGCATGAAACATGTTCTAATTGGTGTCTACCAAGTATGTTCAAATAAAAGCCCTGGGGTCAAAACTGGCCCCGCCGGGTGGGGGGGGGTCATTGATTTTCCTTATATGTGTATAGCAAAAACTTAAAAAAATCTTCTTTGAAAAAACCAAAATAGCTAGAGTTTAGATATTAAGCATGAAACATCTTTAAGTAAATATCTACAAAGTTTGTTCAAATAAAAGCCTGTGGGTCAAAACTGGCCCTGCCCCAGGGGTGTCATTGTTTTTAACTATATGTGTATAGTAAAAACTTTAAAAATCTTCTTTTAAAAAACCCAATGAGCTAGAAATTAGAGTTTAGCATGAAACATCTTCTTATGGGTGTCTACCAAGTCTGTTCAAATAAACAAATAAAAGCCCTTGGGTAAAAAAAAATTGGCCCGGGGGTGGGGGGGGGGGCCTATATACAGGTGAGCGACCTCAGGGCCATTATGGCCCTCTTGTTTATCTAATACAATGTAACATAGTCAATGAAAACTCGTTTACGGCTGTTGACATCAATTCGTCGTCTGTAAAATATAAAAAATAAAATGTCCTTATTCAAATTTGGGTTTTCATCGTCTAAAGACGACAATGGTGGGACAGGGAAGGAAAAAAATTACATTACCTAATACAAGAAGTATTAATGTATGAGCTTGTTTGTCTTTTCTGATTTATACATTTTTACCATTTTTAGGTCAGGACAAGTAAGTCTTAGGTCAGGGCAAGTAGTTTTGAAAACTACTTGCCCGACAGGACAACCTGATTCAAAAGAAAATGTCTAGGCCTGAAGCTGAAGACTTTCCAAACTGTTTAACAATTCCTAATTTAATCTTGAAATTTCCAAAATATGCATAGAGTTTCTCCAACCAGCCCAGCATCCTGCACATACATAGTATATAACTTTTTATGAAAAACTTCATTTATTACCATATTACATATAAAGTTAATGTTTAAATAGATTTGTTGAATACTTGCAATATTTCTAATTGTTACCAGGCTAAATTTCCTTATGTAAAAAGTAGGGGTTGGTAAAAACAAGTCAAATAATCACTGATGTGATTATAAGTTATAACCGAATGAAACTAGATAAAATGTAACTAAATGAAACTAGACAAAATGTAACAAATGAAACTAGACAAAATGAATCGAAATGAAACTAGATAAAATGTAACCAAATGGAAAGTGATGCAATGCAATATCTCATTAATGATAATAACATGTGTAATATTTTGTAAAACATTTGTACTTTAAATAAGCTACTGGATTTAATATTTGATGCTCAATCACAGCACACAGAACAAAACATTATCTTAATAAAATATTTTCTTTTATCCTGACTGTGGTCTCATCTGTAATGTTATCTGCTTTGGTATTGTTGTCATTTGATCTTAACATTTAGTGGTGTCAACCATTCTGTCAGTTCAGTTGTCAACATTTCATGTTCATCTGTTTCCAAGAAAAAGTCAAGCAATAATGATAGCTGTGTCATTGTTGTCGTGTAAAAATTTTAATGTAGCCCATGATTCAAATATTTTAAGTTATCAACTTGAAACTTTGAATACTTGTTTATCTTGACAAGGTGCAGTTGTTAGACTGGGGCATAATTCTGAAAACTTTATTTTGGGAGTTATGTCCCATTTGTAACTTAGTATTTTTCACAAAGTGGTTATTTTAAGAGATTAGCATTAACATCACGTGAGTATTTCAAACATTTGGAATAATCAAGTGATTTATGTTAAGACGAAAAGGTGACTATGGTTACATTCTTATTTTTATAAATAATTGATTACAACCCAATTTCTAGCTATGGAAAATTGATTTCTTTTGTAGCATTTCAAAACAACACGCTTCCTCTGGCCACATAGCTATATTTAAATGTACTAAAAAGAAATAAAGATTAAGAAGATGTAAATTATTCTTTGTAATGGATGAAAATGTAAACAAATTCCATTATGTAAAACAATATGGGGGAAATCTTGGGGGATCAACTTCAAGGGCCAGTGAATCTTGTGCAAAGGATTTGGGTCAGGATTTGAAAATTTTCTATTTTTGGAGCTTCTCATCCCGCTCAGAGATCGAAAATTTCATTTGTCCGCTGGTAATTATGAGTAGAATATAAGTGAACTCGATGCAGGATGAGTAGAAAAAAGTTGCCTGCATATTGGATTTAGAAGCTACTCATCCAGCAAGACGAGTGACTCTGAAAATTTCAATGCCTGCCTCTGTAATAAAAGTCTCTCCTCAAGCTTGAGCAGTGCATCAGCCTGCAGTACTGTTTGTCTATCCTTGTTTAGGATGAAGATTAGGAAGTGTAATTAACTTTAATACCACAATGTTCGTTTTTTTTTATATCAGGTTCATCCAAGTCAACTAAGAGGAAGAGAAAGAGTTTAACTCCTGCTAAAGGAAAGAGAAGTTCAAAATCTAGACACAAACAGAAAAGTACTGACACATCAATTGAGGTAATGAGTGTTTACCTATTGTTGTAACTGTGAATTCGTTTGATATTTTGGGTCAAATTTTTAATACCTTATAAATGTTTTTTTGCTGGGGTGACTTTATTTCTGCATATTCTGCGGTAAGTTTCAGTACAGCAGAAATAAAAAGCGCAGAATATATTTCTCCATGTTTTAGATTTTAACCTGTTACGATATGAGTCCTACATTACCTGTGCCTTCCAAAGTAATAACGAATAACAGATAATAACGGTTGACAGGTCATTGAGCTGTATAAAACTGCTGTTGGCTTAGTATGTAATCTGTGTTTGTAAGGATGCACTTTTGTTAATTATGTCAATTTATGAGTAAAGATATTTTTCACATGTCATTTCACACTTCCAATGAATACTTTTCTATTGTGATATATTCCCACAAAATGCACTTACTGCTTACAGCCCATAGATTAAAGTGTCATGAAGGCTGTAAAATTGAGCCTAAAGCTTGACTTTATTGTAGTTCCATCATGACCACAGTGTAATTGTATGATGAGTCGGAGAATTTAAATTATGTTTTGTCTATTATAAAGAATGTGCTGCAGAAATAAAAATATTACAAAATTTTGAAAAGTTGGAGTCAGAGGCTTGCATAATATGATTTTATTCAACTTGTTCAGTAAATTTAGTTTTAAACATACACTCATTTAATATCTTCTATGACTATATATTACAGATGATTTTAAATCATTTTGAACTATATTATGTCAGGATTTTGATGGCAGTCTGGATGCAGACAGCAGAGATGACGATAATGAATTGGCTCCGCAAGAAATTGCCAGTCTCCGGAAAAATCTACATGCTCTCCTTGTTGTAAGATATTACATCTTTTTTTGTCCAATTTTTGTTCAAAGCAACTGTAATTTAAAAACAAAAGTGAAAGATTATGCTTGAAGCCTTGAACAAGAGTTAATTCACTAACAGATTTATTTTACAATTGGACAAAATTGAGATCAATTATTTGTAAAATTTAATGCCTAAATGCAGTACACAATATAACATCAAATGAATTTGAAATCAAGTTTGTGTAGCAGTTCAGATCTAAAAAAAAAAAGCTTTGGATATTACAATTCCAGTACTATTTTGATATTATGAACAATATTGTTTAAATGTTCTGTTAAAAAAAGCACTGTCTGTACATTATTTTACATTCTGTTATTTGAAGATTTTCATAACATGTTTAATAGTAAATTTTCATGTAGCTGCTCATTTTAAGATGTTTTTTTTTACTAAAAGATATATAGCTTGGATGATAAATTCCAGAAAGACACTACATGTACTCTGGAAAGTGAAAAAGATCATAAATAACTATCTTTTGCACAAAGTTTTTCAATCTACAGTTTAAACTTTACATATAACCTATGTTATCTATTACATCTTTCAGGATGTTGTTGCCTTCCTTGAGAAGTTTTCACTACGTCAGGCAGTGTCCATGGCATACTACAGTGTGGAGATTATTACCCCTTTGACAAGACACGAGACAGAAACGTTTGATGGAAATTTTGATTCTAGGTATTTTATCTGTTTTTTTATGGTCCTGTTTTATTGAATACATGTATCTGCTAATACAATGAAGAGTGTTGAAAAATATTTTACAGCTACAATTGTAATGTATTTTAATTAGGAACAGTGCAATCATTGATTACATATTATAAATCACATATCCTACTATAGTTTATACAAATATTTTTCAGTGTGTCAAGGTCACGGCAGTCCATTCCAGCGCTAGCATATAAGGTGAGTTATTTTCTTATTTAAAGTAGGACACATTACAGAAAGGCTTTTGTGGCGGAGTGGTTAAGGTCATTGACTTCAAACCACTTGCCCATCACCCGTGTGTTTGAATACTGATAGACTTTCAATTCTTTCATGTGAGGAAGCTATCCAACTAGCAAAGGTGCCACTTTTTGCCTGAAATAATGCATGGAAGGGCACCTGATGTCTTCCTCCACCAGGAAAGCTTGAAAGTCGCCATATAACTTATACTGTGTTGGTGCAATTTAAAACCAAAAAGAAAAGAAAGAATGTAATAATTTTTTAAAAATTATTTCATCCTCTTTTTATTATAGGGTTAACGCACGTTTTTCAGTGTTATAACGTCGCAGAGTCCCGAGGAATGGTTGGTGCCCTACATGTAGCTTGGTAAAGCGACGGCTAGGCTCTAACAGTTCCAAGGGACTCTGCAGACATTATTACATGGAAAAAAAATGTGCGTTGACACTATTATAGCATACAATTTTATACCACATTGATATAGGCCTATTTAATACAGAATAAATACATAAAATCCCGAGGGAAAACGGTTCGCACTTGGACAGTATTTATCCAATTCACGTTGTTTTGGCAGCATGTTTTACGTGTGCGTTTAATTTTTACAGGGCCAACAACTTACATATCAAATACAAATCAAATGTTCAGAGCCAAACAAAATGTTGAATTTTAATTAATTTAACAAAGCTTTATTAATAAAGAAAGAACTCTATCCAAGACAAGGTATGACAGGAGAGAGTTTCTTATAAGTTTTAAGCTTTCTACTCAATCCTGAATGCAATTTATATATTGTAATTTTGTCTGTAAATATTGATGAAGAAATAAATATTGTTTAAACCAAAGTATGACCCTCAGAAATTCGAATTCGAGGGTAAACGATTGGGGACATTTAGTACTAGATTTGTGACTTGACATCAGAACCGTTTTTGAAAGCACAAGTTCATACAAAACTGGCACTGAACGTTATTCTCGCAAAGAAGTACTAGTATAAAGTGTATTTATCAAAGTAAACAACAAGAAAACAACATTTTCTCATATTAATTTTGTGTTATCTTGTTTTCTAAGTTAATTGGAGGGTTAAACTGAATGACAGGTATTTGTTTACCTTGACAACTGTCTGTTAGAAAGGACAACAACCAAGATTAGCGGCGATGTCTATATGCCGTATTTCCGGCATGGGTACTTGAATGCTGTTCGCCTTTATGCTAGTGAGGCCCTTGATTCAATATAACAAGAGCGCATGACTCTGGCAAATAGGCCAAATTGTCATTTTTTGTTTGTTTACTGGGTCCTGTATGTATTGTGCATAGGTAAAAACGGGCTATAACAGGAGCGTGTGTCTTTGTTAACACATGGTTTTGGCCCCGTTAAAACATGGGCAAAAGAGGGAAAAATAGCTGTTTTTATGCTATAATGTGGCATAAAGGACATTTGTGTTGAGAAGATAATATTAACTTTATAACTTTATTATCTGTAACGTTTGCCTTACATATCAAAATACATGTACATGTAACTTGAGGCAATGTATAAATATGTGAGTACAAGAATTCATATAGTGTTTAAATATTTGTTTAATGTATATAAATAAATCAAATACATGTACATGTAAATGATTTCTCTGAATGAATAATGGTTTGTGTGATCAATCTTTCTAAAATAAAATATTAAAAAAAAAATCTCCCTCCATGAAATTTATATGATCTACAGTGTCTTTTATTGTGCCATAATGGAAATAATCTATAATATTGTTCATCTTTGTAACCCTGAAAACTTTTCTTTGTTTTGAAGATGGAATTTAAGTGACTTTTAATTTTCCAAAGTTTCTCTAATATGATAAATGCTAAGTTAAGCTCAGCATAGTGTTTTCATATGTTCCAAGGTAGTTCAATAATTCCTGTTTCTTCAATTGTGTCAGAGTTTTTCTTAGTATAAACAGTTTATGTTCATCACCAGTCGTGTCTTTCATCTTCCATTTCTCCAGCATCATCACCGCGGCAACTGTATTGTCTGTCGTCTGCTTTTCAATCTGCTGTATTTCAGTACGATTTAGTTTTAAATATTTAGCAACATTTTTCCAGTCGTTTTCAATCCCATGTCCAATTGTTTGTATGACTTCATCTGTTATGAGATAACCCATTCTTATACCTCACAGCTTGCAAATGTTAAAACATTTTTTTAAAAATGAAATAAATTATGCAAGACACTGATGTACTTTTGTGATTATTCACTTGTCTTTTTCTTCTTGTTTCTCCTGAAATTTAATAAACACAATTTATCACACACCCGTGCCGATTTTGCGACTCCGTATATATGGTATTGCACGGCCGTGCATATATTTTGACGTGACGTCATTAGCGTAATACAAACATAGTGTAAAGACGCGCTAAATGTTAGCGTTATACTATAGGCGCGTCAATGAAAAATGACTCTTATTTCACTTTAAATGGTCTTTACTTTGGGTATGTGATAAATAGAATATTAAATTCGTGTAAGTTCATTACTGAATTTATTGCACTCGTTGAATAAAATAATATTATGCTCGCCAGAGGCTCGCATAATATAATTTTATTCAACTCGTGTAATAAATTCAGTATTGAACTTACACTCATTCAATATCCTCTATTTAATGAATATAGTCAGGTGAGCCTACACACCTGTGTCTTTCAACTATCATCTGCTCAATATCTGTGCTTTGATAATCCATATTAGAAAGTTTCAGTTAACTTAATGACAAGTCAGTCACATCAAATCTTGACCTTGAACCACTTGCTCCCATTAATGTGAGTTTGACTCCAAAAACAGACAATTTCTGTGATAATAGTAAATCATTTACTTAAAATCTGGACAGCTATTATTCAAGATGTCAGTGATTTTCTTGCTTATATAACAGACTCCGATAAAAGGCCTTTTCCAAATTTAAATTTTCTTTAAAATCATGCAGTTTTTCCAAAAATCTGAACTTAAACCTACATTTTTACTTCCAAAATTAGCAAATTTAGTGATAATTTTTCCCAAAATCAAGAGGCTAAGGCCTCTTCCAAATTAAGTGAGAAAAATCACTGGATGTCATTTTAAGCTTGTTTATTTTGAAGAAAATGTTGAGCTATTCTGATCATTGTGTTGTCATGGTTGCCGTTGCTGTGCAAAAACTTTAGTGTAGAATTTTCAAGGTATCATCATGAAACTTGGAATTCTTAATTATAAGTTCTTCATGATAAGATACAGTTGTTAGACAAGGGGCATAATTCTGAAATTAATATTTTATGGATTATGGCCCTTTTTAATTTACAATTTTTGTCAAAATTGCATATTAAGTAGAATGATCACAGTGAATTCATTATTACAGCTAGTTCTCAAGTTTTATTGTTTTTATTTCCACTAATTATTTTCATTCAAACACTTATAATTAAAATAGAACTCGAAAAGGTTAAAAAAAAACATTATAAAATTTAATATAAATACCTTTTTTTCATAAAGTTTGAACATTAATTAAATCCTTCCTATCTGAAAATTTCACAATTTTATAACAGTTTTCAGCTCAGTGTCTACCTTAAGTATTAAGTCCATAATAGTGTTATAAAACATTCCTGTAACATAAGATGGATAAATTCCTCCAATTAAACTTCAATAATGTTTTCAGTAATTGGTATTTAAAATGTTGACAGATTTTCTTTTCATGTTGTTTAATAGTATCTGTTTATAATCACAACACAAGCAATGTTTCCCCACCCGGTATCATTTTCAAAATGGAATATTAATTGACAAACCACCTGTAATTTTATACCATTGCATTTCTGGTCTGAAGATTTCAGTCATTGATAGTGGATTGCTTCACTAGTAAAACTGAAAATTGATATTTTTAAATGAATTAATATTTGAATTAATTATTCTTGATTTTTACCCAATAATTGCTGAACAGTATCAAATTACCTACATTGTTCTATATTGTATCACTAAACATTTTGAGTAAATTGAAAAAAAAACCACATGAACTTTAATAAAAACTTGCCATTACTAATTAATGTAAATGTAGAGCTTGAAATATCGCAAGCTATACTGCTCTACAAATGAATCTGTACATTTCCACCTTCTGTAAATTTTTTGATATATCAGTGTTGTTATTTGTTTTAAAAGTTGTATTACATTTAAAGTTTGTTTTATCATATATCCATTAATATTCCTTGTGTATCATGCTCTGTCAGTTTATAATGGAGAACTGAAATAATTAAGATGCCTAAAAACTGTCATTGATTCAAGGCAAGGCATATCAATGATATATATCGATATCTGGTGACAAATATCAATGATACACCAATATATCGATAATTACCTAAAATTACTTGACTTTCATTCACTTTCATACTTTAAAGTTTTCAGTTGAAAACATGTTTTTTTCAGTGTCTTGTTTATAAATACCCATTGCATGATTTTTTTCATCCAGACCATTTTTTGCCATCATTGCTTTGAAATATTTCCACTATGTAACAACAGATAATGTTAGACATGGACACTTGTTTCTCTATATGTTTTGGGTGAATGTTCCTAATTTCTAGATATTTAATATATAAAGTCAAAATTATTTTTTGATTTTTGAAATGTGTATCGATTATTGATCAACAGAAAAATATCAACAATACATTGATATTGTCTCTAACAATGACAGCTCTTCATACATGTTCTTTACAGTATTGGTTCTCTGTGACAAGTTGTAATGAAAAATCTAAGCTAAATTTAGATATGAATATTAACTTTTTCGGTAGTATTTCTGTTCAGTGTAGTAACTAGCACTAGTCTTGTTCTATTTGTACAATTAAATGTTTACTTAAATACTTATTTTTAGTGAAGATTTAAATCCTTAAATATTTAAACTACATGTTTGTCCACCTTATAAAAGCAGAAAAAAGAATATATAGGTGTTATTTATTTTAAATGTTTTCATTGTATAGATTGCTGAAATACAAATTAATGAATTTTTTTTTGAATTTTTTTTTACCCTTGAGGTTTCAGGGTCAGACATAATACACATGTATTAGATTTAAGGCATAGTTGTGGTACATATATTTAAATCACTTTTAAAGCCAATTTAATCAAAACTGTTGCTAATAGTATTTTAACATTTTAAGTATGGGTTAAAGTTTATTAGTACATATTTACAAAATTAAATTGGTCAGGCGCGGTACAACCGGCTTAGTGTTTTAAATTTTTTTTTTTATAACCAGTCGATTTACTAGACTGATTAACAGTTTGCTGATTAACCAATTGAAAGTAAATGTGTTACGATTCATTTGAAATACTGCAGTCCTATTGGACAAAAAAATAATTTCAAACACTAAGTGAAATTACTACATTGTTTAAGATGATAAAAAGAAAATTGCTAGTCATAAAAAAAGGGGTTGACTGCACATGATGATTTAAATATAAATATACATCAAGAATTGTATTCATAGTCAAGACAAATTGGTTAAAGGACATGCATGCGACAAATAATTTATTGTAAAACAATTTAAGGTGCTTTTCACGTAATGTGCATTACCTCCCCTTGTCATTCAACATTATTATATTCTTTAAAGATTAGAAAAAAATCTAACATTTTTAAACTAATATTTTTTTAGATATTCGTTCTCTCTTTTCAATTATATGTAATGAATAATGTCCCCCAAATGACTGCCACTATTGTCAAGCAAGTTTTATATTATCAAAAAATTCAGAACATAATTATTGTATTACATAAATATGATAAAGATTTGCATTATAATAATAGAATAATTAAAGGTTTGTTAAATTTCCAGAATTTTCTTATGGTACCATGATCAAGCTAAAATCTACCAATTTTAAAGGCTTATGTTGTTGCCAAAAAAAATAATTTATAAATATGTGCGTAATAATATGTAATTGGGGATTGTGCCTCAGTATAGATGAGGGGCCTCCGTGGCCGAGTGGTTAAGGTCGCTGACTTGAGATCACAGGTCCCTCACCGCTGTAGGTTCGATCCTCACTCGGGTCGAAATCTTTCATGTGAGGAAGCCATCCAGCTGGCTTACGGAAGGTCGGTGGTTCTACCCAGGTTCCCGCTCGTGCCTGAAATAATGCCCGGAGGGGCACCTGGGGTCTTCCTCCACCAATAAAAGCTGGAAAAAATCGACGAAAAAATCTCGGCGGGACGCTCTAGGATGGCCCGACTTGAGTGTACGGTCGCCCATATGGGCTTTCCGGCGGCGACCTTAAATAAACGCATTAAAAAAAACAACAACAAAAAACTCAGTATAGAATTGTTCACTGATAGGAAACAGACAGGTAGCTATTAGTGGTGTCCTTAGGGTTCAGTTCCAGCATGATAGCACATTCTTTTCACCCTGTGATAGTTATGTTTTTTATGCCCCCACAATGTGGGAGCATATAGCGTTGCACTTGTCCGTCCGTCCGTCAATCCGTCAGTCAGTCAGTCTGTCCGTCCGTCAGTCCGTCCGTCCGTACGTCCCGAAATCTTGTGAACGCAACTCCTCTTAAACCGGATAGCAGATTTTGCTTAAACTTACAGGGATGATCAACCTTAATGTGTAGATGGTAGTAAAGGAAGGAATTTTCGCTGCGACCAAATTTAACAGAATTATGGCCCTTTGTTGATTTTTTCACTAGATACTATGTAGAAATTTTGTGAACGCAACTCCTCTTAAACCGGATGGCAGATTTTGTTTAAACTTACAGGGATGAACAACCTTAATGTGTAGATGGTAGTAAAGGAAGGAATTTTAGCTGCGACCAAATTTAACAGAATTATGGCCCTTTGTTGATTTTTTTACTATATACTATGTGGAAATTTTGTGAACGCAATTCCTCTTAAACCGGATGGCAGATTTTGCTTAAACTTCCAGGGATTAACAAACTTAATGTGTAGATGGTAGTAAAGGAAGGAATTTTTGCTGCAACCAAATTTAACAGAATTATGGCCCTTTGTTGATTTTTAGATTTCAACTTGTGGCACATGTAGTCCAAAAAATATTGGACCTAGAGTCTTAAGATTGACAGAACAGTGGTGTGTGGGGGCATCCGTGTCCTATGGACACATTTCTAGTTATACTTAAAAGTTTATAAATGTAAATGTTTATAAATGAGAAGATTTGTGTTTGTGTAGCTACAGTGTTTATGGTTATTTTAACAATTTGCATTTCAGTGTCTACAAGCCTTGTGTGGTCAACACCATGGTCATGTCAGATCAATCATTAACTCTGTAAGTTGTCATTTGATGTTTTATTTATTAACTATGTCTATTGGAATAAATGTGGTCAATGATTGAAGTTTCATCTTTGAAATATTGTAATTTATTTTTATTATTTTTTATATGCTTCTTAAAAATTCACATTTATAGTAATCGTGCTGTATTTTCAACAAATATTACAATTATCTCATTAGATTATGTTATTTTTTATTTTATTTTTTTTTTTGGGGGGGGGGGGGGGGGGTTGAAACTATATTTATTGCGTAAAATGTCTCAAAATTAAGTGTTTAAATTCTCAAATCAGGCTTATAATAGCTCAATAAATGTAAATTTTAGATTAAATTCTGATCTATCTTTCATATTGTCTTTTATATATTTTTCTGTTTTAAGTGCCTGTGTTGATAATGTAAGAATTTCAAATTTTATGTTCACTATGTTTTATTTGTATGATGTTTTCAGGTTTTTAAGCACCTGATGCCAAATTTAGTTATGTTGGTAGATATGAAACCTGTTCAAACAGTAACAAAACAAATCACAGTGACACAGGACCATGCAGCCAACTTTGTCTGGTAAAGTTTTCCCTAATTCTTAAAGCTAGTTCTATCAGTTCTATCTGGTACAGTATAGTACAGTTTCCTATATACATTTGTAGCTGGCAATTTTACAATGAGAAGGTCATTCAGGACCAATATTGTCTTTTGAATTCTCTACATGATAGACTAATTTTGCTTTCAATGTAGAAGAATGATTTAATTTTTGGAATTTCAGTGTAAAACAGTATAAAATCTTGTCTAACTACTGATCAAAGGCTGTATTTACTTAAAGTGTAATTTGCTTGTTTTACAATTTTGTGACTAAGTGCTAAGTACAAAGTGTATATGCACAGAAATTTTTTATTGCTATCATTTTAAATTTGAAAATACCCGAATAATTAAATTCATTTGAAAATTGCTATTATGCATAAAAAAGATGTTTACATATTCAAGTTTATAGGAAATTTCATTCATTGAAGTTAATTTTTTTTATAATTTTAGTATTTTGATAAAGCAATGTGGAGAGAAAGCACTGGAGAATGTTCGAACACTGATACAACATATGTGTGTGGAGGTGACTGATCGTGCAGAGTATCGAACCCGGGTCACTCAAACTATTGTTGGAATAACAAAGGAAATGCCCAATGAAAGTTACAGCAAACTTGTGAGATGGTTTCACAAACTCTCTAGGAATACCCAGGTATTTTTGATATTCTGTACATGTACAGTAAACTCCAACTGTATCGATATCGCTTGTAATGATATATCGGTTATATCGATACGTTTGTCTTGGTCCCTGCCAACTTCCATTATAACCTAACGGAAGCATCCTCGCATATATCGATATCGCATGTATCGATATTTCGGATATATCGATGTGGATTTTCAACCCCAACGCACATATATTACCTCTTAAAACGATAATTTGCTGCACAAGTTTGTTGTGGAAGAGCGGTCTCGGTCCGCTTGTTTTAATGCATAAATATCTGCTCGATTAAATACAATGACGCGGAACATGTTCTTGACAAACGTATGACACGTGAGAAAAGATCTATTCTATTGTTTGTTGATAATTGCCCGGCCCATCCGAAAATCGAGGGATTAAAAGCTGTAAAACTGTTGTTTTTCCCACCTAACACTACATCTAAGTTACAGCCCTGTGATCAAGGGATTATCTTTTCATTCAAAAGGCATTACAGGTCACGTGTCCTTGACCATATTATTTCATGTCTAGACAAACATATCGATAAACAGATTAACATTCTAAAAGCCATACAATGGTTTTATGCGGCACGGAAAGATGTAACACCGACGTGTATCCAGAATTGTTTTAGAAAGGCTGGATTTATGAATCAAGCACAGCATGAAATGAATGCGACCCCGCAGGGGCATGTTTCCGATTCGTCTGACACAGACGAGTTTGAGGACGATGACATTCCGCTGGCTGAATTGGCATCGAAATGGAATCGCCTTAGAGTATTCAGTGACATAGACAAAAACATTTCTTTTGATGATTACATAAATGCCGATGAGAATGTTGTCTCCGTTGAGCAGAAGTCCGATAGCGATATAATAGCGGAGGTACAGCAAAAATTGAAACCCGCAGAAACCCTGTCGCAGAGTGACGAAGAGAGTGACTCTGAGACTGTTGATGACCCCCACCCACCATGAATGAGTTTCTTAATGCTATAGACACTTGCAGACGCTTTGTTCTTTCTAAGTCTGATTTGTGTGATTCTGTTTTCGGATGTTTACATGAACTTGAGAAATTTTCAGTTGAAATAAGGGAAAGCCAAAAAGCAGACAAAATTA